>NC_140592.1:853254480-853259480 GCF_964204655.1 Triturus cristatus | reverse complement strand
ACAGTTTTGATTACATCAAGATGACGTCAGGCGTTCCACACTTTTGTAATAAATATAGAATGTTAGCAATCTAGTTGGTCATTAGGATACTGTTGAGAGGCAGAGGCCAGGGGCACGGACTCTGAAAATTGAAGGCAGGTAGGAGGGTGCAAAGGCAACAATTTAACCACACTCAGCAGGCAGGAAGGGCCGTGGCAGCACAACAGACTATGGAGGGCAGTGGAAAGGGGGGCAGGGGCAACAAACCAACAATACAGGACTTGCAAGAGAGGCCGTGGCAATGTAATAGACCATTGTGGGCAGATGGAAGAGGCAATGGTAGTACAACCATACATGCCAACAGACCCGATTCAGCCAGGAAACGTCCAATGTTTTTAAGCTCAAATGGGCTTTATTTGATCTGTCTCCTGTCTACAATCTCCTCTTTTTCAATGTAACTCAAAGGGGAAAATCAATACCCCAGTTTTTTTTCAAAATCTCCCTCTTACCAAGTTCAAAATGTTCGCAAGTATGGTACATTAGATCATGGAAGGAAATGGGGTAGGGACATGGACTTGGATAACTGAGGACAGGAGGGACATGGAGAGGTGCACCAAACTGACTCTGCCAGGAGCGCGCTGTGACTCTCAAGTGATGTTCGTCCCCTTTCCAGAGAGTAAAATAAAAAGTATTACAAATCTGGCAGTGGATGTGTGTTTTATTAACCGCGAGGGGGGTTTCTTGCATAGTTTGTCGAATTTTTGTCGAATCCCCTTTGAATGGCCTGGTGTGCATGTGTATTAAATGTGCCCGTCAATAGCTACCCATGTTTGTATAAATAAACGACAAGGGTGTCTACCGGGATTAGGCACGGTAGGGCATCGGACATGTCAGAGCTTCACTAGTGGTGTAAATACATTCCACGTGGATTCATTGTATGCATAGTCGCCTTTTAATGAATATCACGCAAATCGTCATGGTGATAGGTACGTACGGTTTGTCCAGCATGTCCTAGGTGTGTCTATAAATATATATTTTTTTTTAAATAATAAAAAACAGTGGCCGGCCCTGGGGATTGGGGTCAAAAAAATATAAGTAGGAGATAGGCCCTGGGGGATGGGGTCATCAGGGCCAATAAATTAGAATAAGAAGGGGAACCACACAGCCCCCTTCTTAAAAAATTAAAATTTATAAAAGACTGGCATCGTGCCGGAGGCCACGCCCCCTCCTTGCAGCACTCTGCAAACGCGCCCCCTGGTGAGTTGTAAGTTGGGGAATTAATTCCTCTTCAATACTGAGGGTCCCTGAGGGCCAACTAGCCCAACAGGCATCTCCACTATGCGCCAGGGAGCTGCCCTGCAGACAGGTGTTCTGAGGCCAAGCCCCTTTTTACACCTCTCTGCAACGCAGCTCTGTGGCGCTTACTGGAGGTACCTAGTGGTCTAGTTTGACCCTAGGGACCCTTAGGATTCAAGGGGACTTAATCTCTCAACTTAGAACAGCCACCGGGCGCGTTTACACAGTGGTGAAGGGAGGGGACGGGGCCTGAGGTGACGTGTGCAAACACGCACTATGGCACGTTTTAAATTGGGGATATAATTTCCCTTCAATACTGAGGGCCCCTGGGGGCTAACTAGACCACCAAGTGTTTCCAGTAAGCGCCACTGAGCTGCATTGCAGAGAGGTGGTCCAGGCCGTGCCACTTTTTACACCTCACTGCAACGCAGCTCTGTGGCACTTACTGGAGGTACCTAGTGGGTTAGTTGGACCCTAGGGACCCTCAGGATTCAAATGAACTTAATCTCCCAACTAAAAACGGACACAGGGCGTGTTTACACAGTGGTGAAGGGAGGGGACGGGGCCTGAGTTAACATGTGCAAAATCGCCCTGTGGCCTGTTTTAAGAGGTAGTTTTAATCCCCCTGCCCTATTATATACTAGGGGCTTACAGAGGAGGTCATGCTAATCACAGGGGGACCCCAACGCATAATGTTCCCTAGTGTATGTAGGTGTTTTCACTGTATTCTAAGTGTCTTTTAACATAGCACTGGCTCTAGGACTGGTTAGTCAGACTCAGTTACCACCAGTATCCGTCTGAAAAAGTTGAGGGTACAGGATGATTTTGCAACAAGGCTTCTTTCTGCTCTTCTTTTTGTTCTTTCTGCACGTTATCCTTCTTCCTGCACTTTTCTTCGTCTTTGGGGACTTCTGTTGCTTCTTTCTGCACTTCTTTTTTTTCTTTCTGTGCATTTTTTCTTCTTTCTTCACATGTCCTATCTCTGTAGGCATAGTTAGAAATTAGCATTTAAAAAACCTTTGAAATTCACAGAAAAAACCATAGGTTTCAGGCATGTTATAGTTAGGAATTAGCATTTAAAAAACCTCAGAAATTCACTGAAAAAACCATAGGTTTCAGGGGTGTTATAGTTAGCTGGACTTTTCACTTGTACAAAACCATTGAAATTCCCCCGTTATAGTTAGTTCAGCTAACTATAACTCGCGCGCCCGCAATGCACTGCTGATGATGTCACATATTACATCACTCATGACATGGTCAGTGACATCACTCATGACATCACTGATGACATCTCAAATGACATCACTGATGACATCACTGATGACATCATCCTTGTGATAGTGTGGCAGACCTCCTCTCACCCTAATATAACCTTTGATACACACATTCAAAAATAGAGACTAAAATTTTCAAAACAATGGACATACCAATACCAGTTACAACAACCTCTTCAGTAATTCTAAGATCCACATACACATCCACTCATTCACCAACAGTCCTATACAGCCACTCATACATGTACTCACTCATCATATGTACTCATACACCTATACATCCTGTTACACAATGCCACTCATCCATAGAGTTACTCACACACATAGTCACTCATGCTAATAAAGAATCAAACATACATTTACTTGCATATACAGTTATACACACACCACCACACTTACTTCTACGGAAACTTACACATACTTAGTCTTTTAAACAATCACTTATAGAAACACATACTTATTCATACAGGAACTCTTTTAATCTCTCACTCTCACATATACTCACTTATATACACCAATAGTCACATATACTAGTAGAAAACATATGTAGTTACTCATGAAGACACTATTGAGACAGTCATTCACTCACTAACACACCCATACACACACTCATCCACCCATACAGTCCTGCACACATGCTGTCTTCAACACATACAAACAGTGAGTCACTCATTCATGCACCTATGCACTACGTAATACCCCCCACCGAACCATGCAGACACTCAGACTGATACTCAAAAAACCAACTAATAACCTATATAGACACCCATGTAGCTACTCACCAACCCATGCAGCCACTTATACACAAAGTGAGACTGATACAGATATTTACATATTTAAACATTACTCACTAAGCCATGTATTCACTATGATACACTTAATCAGTCAGTTACACAATCAATTTTTCAAAAACAAATCATCCATTTAGACACTTATATACCCATTTATTCTTCCATCGACCTTGAGATATACAAATATAAAACATATTTAATTTTCAGAAAAACACACATTCACTGGATGATGTCATCAGTGATGTCATCAGTGATGTCATTTGAGATGTCATCAGTGATGCCATGAGTGATGTCACTGACCATGTCATGAGTGATGTAATATGTGACGTCATCAGCAGTGCATTGCGGGCGCGCGAGTTATAGTTAGCTGAACTAACTATAACGGGGGAATTTCAATGGTTTTGTACAAGTGAAAAGTCCAGCTAACTACAACACCCCTGAAACCTATGGTTTTTTCAGTGAATTTCTGAGGTTTTTTAAATGCTAATTCCTAACTATAACGTGCCTGAAACCTATGGTTTTTTTCTGTGAATATATATACATACATATACATACATATATGCATACATATACATATATGCATACATATACATATATATACATACACATATACATACATACATATACATACATACACATATACATACATACATATACATATATAAACATATATATACATATATACATATATGCAGTTTTGATGCCTGAGTTGCTGTTGTGTCCCAACACACAGGAACAGACCTCTTAAATTCTGCAAAGACGTTGAAAGAAAGCCGCTTCAAACAACCGGGGTAGCTTCTTAGAATAGTTTATTCAGCCATAGTAAAAAACAGACAAGTGTCAGCCCTGGACGCGTTTCGATCGACAAAGCGATCTTGATCACCTGACGCGCCTGTGACGGGTTGCCTTATTTAAATTACTTACAACCAATGACAACCTCTCAGTAATTAAACTCTCATGGAAATTTAAAGAGATACCAGCATACATAGTAACGAAGGGATTTTATCAAAACACTTCGAATTTAAAATGGTTACAAAGTAACACGCGAAGTGTAGCAAAGTCCAATGCCAAGCATATAAAAGTGAATGTCCTTGAACAAAGATGCATAGTATAAACAAATAATTTGTTACCAATAAACTCATGTCCAAATCTTAATATATTCAGTGACTAATTATTTATAACAGCGAACATGTGAACACTGTTCCCCAACTGAATTCAAATACCAAAGGGTTTTTCAAATGTGCATTTTTCTATCAACAAAAGACCCCAGAATATAAATAGTATTGTACTTAAGGCAAGTGCCTAATAAATCCTCACTGCAAATTTAACATGACTCAGTTTACATTTCTATTATACAGGGCATATGCCCAATGTTGCCTTTAATTGAAATTGAAACCACTGCATCAATGAACTCATTCACCCGTTTCTCCTGTGAAACTATAAAATAACACCCACTGTTGTTTACTATGTGTTTCTCTAAGCATATTCATATGCCAGTTTGTATCGATTTCCATAATTGTGAAACATTTTTGAAAGGATAATTCAAGGTTGATTATTTTGGTTAAAACTTGCTTTGGGTGGTACTGCTGGGAACAATATTTGTGAATTGCATGCGCTTAATGTGTGACAGTTGACATGTGGATACGGGCATCAAACATAA